>NC_037689.1:108896855-108900684 GCF_003255815.1 Theropithecus gelada | reverse complement strand
TATGAGGCAACGTGTTCAGCGTCACAGAGCCAGGCATGAGCAAAGACAGGATTTAAACCTAGATCTGTCTGTCTTCAGTGCAAGTGCTCACAACCAACTTGGTGTGCGGGAGTGGACCCAAATATATCGTTCTATTTGCAGCCTCTTTCTTCCCATTACAACAGGGATTCTAAATACATCCAAAACAATGGTGATGCCTCCCAAACCTCTGGCTCCAGCCCTGACTTCTCTGTTCAGCTTCAATCCTTAACCAATTCCTTTCCACTAGATGGTTCCCTTTCACTCATGTCCTCTGTTCACTCAAGCTCAGAATTCGTAAAACATATTTTTTTTTCTCCCACTCAGCTCTCCCTCTATTTGCCTCTTTCTGCCAGCATTATCCCAATTTCTAGGCTCCCAACTTCAGAATCATCCCCAACCCTTCTCTCTCTATCCATATCTAGTCAGGGTAAACACCATATTGTGGCAGTTTTCTCTCCATAATGTCTCCTGAATCTACCCTTTTTTCCCACTTCAAATTCTTCTTACACACCATTGGCCTCACTTTTAAAAAACACACAAATTTATTTTCGTACAGTTTCTGTAGATCAGAAGTACAGGCACAGTATGTCCGAATCTTCTACTTAGGGTCTCATTTTGTTGAAATCAAGGTGTCGGCCAGGGTTGTGATTTTCATCTGAAGTTCTATTAGTAGAAAGTATAAATGTATAGTACAAGGAATTTCCCCCTACTCCTCACTCAGATTCCCAAAATGTTAACCTTTGCAACATTTTCTTTATCCTTTTATCTTTTTCTGTACACACACACACACACACACACTATTTTTTTCTCAATCATTTGAGAGTAAGGTGGAGATCATGCCCCTTTATCCTTAAATACTTTAGTTCATGTTTCTAAAAATCAGAGCATTCTCTTACGTAACCACAAGACAATTATCAAGATCAGGAAATTAATATTCATGCAACATTATGATCTAGTCTGAAAACCTCTTTCAAATGTCACCAATTATCCTAATATCATCCTTTAGAACAAAAGGACAAAAATTATTTGGTAAAGGATCCAAATATGAATGAATTCTTAAGTTTAGTTTCCATATCTCTTTAGTCTCCTTTAATTGGAAACAGTTTCTCAGTTTTTCTTATCTTTCATGACCTTAATATTTTTGAAGAATATACTGGCCTCTGATTTTTGCTGTACCTCACCTTACTGGAGTGTTGGAGCTCAGAAAACAGTACCCCAAAATGAAGGCCTCAGGAGCAAATGTTATTCTCTGACCTTCTCCTGCTCTCTTGTCTCTCAATCCCATCTTCCCTGGAGGCTAGTCACAGAAACTAGAATCTCTTTTCCCTAAGACGAGTCATAGAAACCTACCCCTTCTCCCCAAATCCAGCCATGAAACCTAAAAATATTACTCTAACTTTCCCTCTGTCTTTCTGTGTATAAAACTAACCACAAAGAAATTATCTGACCTACCTTGTTTGACTGCATGTCATAAGATCTCTGTTCCAGAGAGGGTCATGGTCCACACCCAGAAGGAAGGAATTCATGCTCATAGAGGGTTAGAAGAATCTAGACAGAGAGGCTTTGATGTATTTTCCCACTCAGTCTATTGCATTGGATTATACTCTTTTTGTCTAATTGTATTTCTACATGGCTGTCCATACTTTTTTGACCCAAGCATAAAATGGAAAATTTTCCCTGTATCTTTGGGTCTTCATTCTGAAAGCTCCCATATACACCCATATACATGTATTTAATATATACATGTTAAATAAATGTATATGCCTTTTCTCCTATCCATCTACCTTTTGTGAGTTGATTTTTCAGGGAACATTCAGAAGGCCAAGGGGAAAGCTATCCCTTGCCACTACAATAGACAGAAAAGCAGAATATTCCATGACTTCCCAACTACAGAATCATAGAATTTGGAATGGACCTTAAAATGAACTACTCCATTGGGTCCCAAACTGTTGTCATGCACTCTTCAATATTTTGGTCATACCATTTTCCCAATGTTTTTCTTTGAATT
Organism: Theropithecus gelada; assembly: GCF_003255815.1. NCBI lineage: Eukaryota > Metazoa > Chordata > Mammalia > Primates > Cercopithecidae > Theropithecus > Theropithecus gelada. The sequence continues at coordinate 108,898,655 of NC_037689.1, read as the reverse complement.
AGATAATTACTGTGGTAGGCAGAATTTTAACTATGACCCCCCAAATGACCCTTGCTTCTGTATAATCCCCTCCCCTCTGAGTGTGGGTGGAACCTATCAACATGATGAGAAATTACTCCAATGATTATGTCACATTACATGGCAAAACAGATTATCTAAGTGTGTGTAATCTCATCACGGGAACCCTTTAATTACATAGTTTTCTCTGACTGATAAGTGGAAGAGGAAGTCAGGGAGATTGAGGCATGAGAATATTTTGACATGCGAGGTTGCTAGTTGATGGTTTTGAGGATGGAGTGGGTCACTAAGGAGGAATTCAAGTGGCTTCTAGGAGCAGAATGTGACTGTTAGCAGACAATCAGCAAGGGAATGGGGACTTCAAACCTACAACCCAAAGAAACTGAATTCTGCCTACACCTGAATGAGCTTGGAAGTAGATTCATCCACAGAACCTCCAGATAAAAGTCCAGCCCAGCTGACACTTTAAATAGAAAGCCCTGTCAAGCCTGCCAGGACTTCTAACCTACAGATCAGAATGAAAATGAAGATGCAACATACCAAAATGTGTGGGACACTGCTAAAGAAGTGCTGAGAGGGAAATTTACGGCACTCAATGCATACATTAGAAAAGAGGAAACGTCTTGAATCAGTAATCAAGCTCCCACCTCAAGAAACTGGAAAACGAAAAGCAGCATAAACTCAAAGTAAGTAGAAGGAATAAAATAATAAATATATGAGCAGAAATCAGTGAAATCGAAAAGAGAAAAGTAGGCTGGGCACAATGGTTCCCGCCAGTAATCCCACCACTTTGGGAGGCTGAGGCCAGATCACGAGGTCAGGAGATTGAGACCATCCTGGTTAACACGGTGAAACCCCGTCTCTACTAAAAATCCAAAAATTAGCCGGTTATGGTGGCGGCGCCTCTAGTCCCAGCTACTCCAGAGACTGAGGCAGGAGAATGGCATGAACCAAAGAGGCAGAGCTTGCAGTGGGCCGAGATGGCGCCACTGCACTCCAGCCTGGGCGACAGTGCCAGACTCCATCTCAAAAAAGAAAACAAAACAAACAAACAAACAAAAAAGTAATAGAGAAAATGAATAAAACAAGAGCTGGTTTCTGAAAAGATCAAGAAAATTGATGGAATTGCTGAATTGATCCTACAAGACTGATAAAGAAAAAGAGAGAAGACACGAATTACCAACATCTGAATGAAAATATCACTGCAGACCCTATAAACATTATAAGGATAAAATGGAGTAGTACAAGCAATTCTATACACATTAATTTGACAATGTAGATGAACTGGATCATTCTTTGAAATGCATAAACTATCACAAATCAGCAAATATAAAATAGATACTTTGAATAGACCTATAACTTTTGAGAAAACTGAATTTGTAATTTCAAAGCCCCCCAACAAGGTTTCCAAGATCAGAAGTTTTCCCTGAGGAATTCTACCAAATATTCAAAGAAGAATTAACACCAATTCTCAACAATGTCTTCCAGAAAGTGGAAGGGGGAGAAAGAACACTTTCCAATTCACTTTTGAGGCTAGTACTTATTCTCTGATAACAAAACCAGTCAAAGACAGTACAAAAGAAAGAAGGAAAGAAAGACAGAGAGAAAGAAAGAGAGAGGGAGAAGGAAAGAAAGAAAGAAAGGAAGAAAGAAAGAAAGAAAGAAAGAAAGAAAGAAAGAAAGAAAGAAAGAAAGAAAGAGAGAGAGAGAGAAAGAGAGAGAAAGAAAGAAAGAAAGAAAGAAAGAAAGAAAGAAAGAAAGAAAGAAAGAAAGAAAGAAAGA